>NC_039276.1:25381647-25388449 GCF_003368295.1 Carassius auratus
TTTTATTTTTAAGACTCCTGTAAGTCCATGCTAACTCTCGCGTGGGAAAGAGAGCGGGGTGAGCGCATTCTATTCATTTAAGAAAAATTATTAAACATTTCCCCCGAACATTTTTATTATTTTGACAAAACACGTCACGACGACATTAAAGAATGTTATCAGTTCCTACGGCCATCTTCTTCGATTCAAATAAAGCAACATCTCTAGTGTACGTGTGTATGTGCTAAACATCTTTGCTTCTCCACTTCTCCAGATTTGTTAGATGGGCTACCGTTGTAATACAAACACATTTGAGAACTACGACGTTCTCACTTTTGTAACGGTTATAGAAAAATGCCGTACACACTTTTGCATTTCATAATTCAGTGATTTTAGCTGTAATGGTCACATAAGACAAAAATTGTCAATGTGTGACTCGTAAACATGTATCATTTTATTTATTTATTTATTTTTACCAGAGATAGTCGACCGATCTGTTGACACGTTGTTTTACAGTTTTCTGATGAAGAGTTTTCTCTGACTGCGGTCAAACATACACTGCCTGTTCATAGGAATTTTACAGCATAACAATATCGCCCCCCTACATCTAGAGCTCTTGTTCATATAGCCGATGACCGTATTCGCATTGTTTCAGCATTTGCCGCTTGACATTAAAGAGTAGGCCTATGCGTACTCCCCTCTGGTCGTAAGCATTATCATCTACCGTGCGCTGAGATTTTTCTGCCTTGTCCACTGTTGACGGATTTGCTAGAGGGACTATGTTGCCTTGTTGTAACGTGATTACGTTTAAGATCCATAAGATTGCACTACATTCAGCTGAAAAGGTTATACTCTTTTATACAGGAAATGTGTATCAGAATAACAATTACGTAATAGTGAAATCCACTCTTCTAAACTATTGTGAAAACTTTTTATGTTGATCCAGCCCACCAGCCGTGTATCTTTATCATTGTTTTTTAGATAAAGACTATTCTCAGAGTTTGGTCAAACAGACAAAACGTGAACAAAATAGAGTACAAGATGATTAAACGATTGTCAAGAGAGTGTTTAAACTGAGATTGTGATGCACTTTAGAGCTTTTTCTGGTCTACCTGTGTCACAAAGACACATAATAGCCACTACCTCGACTTTTAAAATGAGTCTTACCATCTTCTGTTATGACTGTTACACTTAATACAAACCCATCTACTACACTAAAGTTAGACATTAAAAATCATGGATGTCATGGATGCGGTATTTTCATCGTATGCATCTCTAAACAGTACTTCAATAAATAAACCGCTGTTGATAAGTCATTCATTTAAGTGAGAGGCGGGATGATTTTGACCTTCTTTAGTCATTCATCGTGCTTAAGGTCTGATCCGGGAAACCGCGCTACGACTGGAACGCAGTTTCTGACATCTATTAATTCACTTTTCCACAACCGCAAATGTTTGTTTAGCATACATATTAGTTTTAGTCAGTTACATAGGTGTCACGCATGAAGTTTATAGTTATTTTAAAATAATTATGATAGAGTTACAGGTTTAGGTTAGTGGCGTGCCTGTAAGCGGTGAAAACTTCGAGCATCGGAGACGACGGTGTTACTCAAACAGCCCATATCTTTTAACAAAAACTATTGTATCCCATGTTACTAAGACAAAATCTGTAACAGCGTTCATCAATATGTTGAAATGAAAATAAACATACAAAACTTGTAATGACCGTGAGTTCAATATAGCCTAACACCGCATAGACAAATGTTTGTTCTAACGCTTTCGACTTAAAATTGTGAGATTTTTTTGACTTTGCCGTGTTTAACGGACGCTAGAGCTCATGGCGCCTCAGCGAACTGTAAACTACACACTTCCTCATCGCATTACGCTAAGAAACTGCACATGGTTAAAGCTATTACACCATAAACTGTCTAAAGTTGTACAAGCACAGTAAACTATTTCTACAAAAAAAATATATATATATATATATCATTGCACTACTGTTTTTGCATATAATACATCGTTCAACAATACTTTTGCACACTCATTCAACTATATATTACCAGCCGTTCTCACGTTCCTGCTGTTCATAATGTATATATAATCCTTCATTGCTCCGTTCATAATGTACATACGATCCCTACATTGCATTCATATTTATATTCTGTACTCTGATCAATATCGTATATAGCAACTACGCTGTATAGTCTGTACAGCTTTACTTACTCTGCACTTTTATGTATATAAAACACCATATTCTTGCACTTCTGGCTAGATGCTAACTGCATTTCATTAGCTCTGTACTTGTACTCTGCATAATGACAATAAAGTTGAATCTAATCTAAACAAGTACAATCGTACGCTTCCAGGACTTTGCTCATTCTTTCTGTTTAAATTTGTTTAAACTGACTTTTGCGTTCTTATCTTATTTTCACCAACTAAGTGTAATTCCTAGGCCTCGCGGATTGTTTTCTAGTTTTGGCCCTCAACCTCTTTGTTCATTTCATAAAATATCTTTTACGTTATATCATTATATTATCCTAGTTTATATCAGATACAACTTTGTTTCTTCATAGTTCTCTTACATCTACTCCCGTCCATTCTACCCCCGTCAGAGTATCCGCGACTGTATACTCATTTTTAAGTCTCTTCGGACGTATGCTAAATCATTAAAATCCAAAAATTAACTCTGAGAAAGAATATCCGGTGAAAGGATTCAAACTTTTATTTCAACAAAACAGTGTTGAATTAACAATGAAGTAATGAAGAAAGTGATCAAATTGTTTTTACAAACAATAGGGATGACATGATATCACAAGTTATCTAGCCAGAAAAGAAAATCTCGGCAGGCCCTCAAGTTTTGTTCTACTATGAAATCGACGACGGTTTCAATAATTTCATGTATGGCGAAACCATAATGTTTAGCGACTAACATCACACACAAATCCGTTATGCACGTACACAGACAGAGAGTCTCGTTAATGTACATCTCGCCGCTACTTTCTGCCGTCACATACAGAATTTTTCTGGTCGTTACACAAATCGGCGCCTTGCTGGTCGTATACAAGCTCGTCAAATCGGGCCACTGGTTATTTTTCAGGCTTCTTACAACGTCCATTTCTTTCTTGAGATTTGTTCCTCGCTTGGAATCCGTCGTACAATCAAGATTCGGATCAGACGCGTCGTCTATGATTTTACGCATCAGATCAATCATTTGCTCTCTGTAACATTGTTTAAACATAGAGTCTATGTTGGCTTTTACAGGACACATCTTTCCTTCGGCACAGCCGCACTCCACTCGATCATCCGCAGCAGCGCTGGTAGTGGCAGACATCCTTTTCAGAATTTGTTCCAAGACGTAAACTGAGCGTTTTTTAAATCCACGACGATCTAGTGTTTTTTAAAATCCACAACGATCCAGTGTTTTTTTTTTTTTTTTCAAAGCGTTCAAATCCGTCGAAGTCTTATTATTTGAAAAATTAGAGAGTGCGTCAGTTTCAGACAAAGCCGATTCTGTCAGTCCACAAAGATGTTGCAGTGGCTACGTCGACCGCGCTGTAAAACCCTTGTTCGCGGATCATAAGAAAACCTGCGATAACTGCAGAGTTTATTAGGTCAGCCGCTCACAGGGGATAAAGACTAGCCGTAGTCACGAGGAAGTAGCGGTGGATCTTCTGTACATTCTACCAAAAATTGGGTTGTGGGTGTTGCGCTCAAAAAGCGGAGGAGGGTGAAGGGCCGTAGTTAGGGGTTTGACTTACGAGAACTATGAAGAAACAAACTTGTATCTGATATAAACTAGGATAGTATAATGATATAACGTAAAAGATATTTTATGAAATGAACAAAGAGGTTGAGGGCCAAAACTAGAAAACAATCCGCGAGGCCTAGGAATTACACTTAGTTGGTGAAAATAAGATAAGAACGCAAAAGTCAGTTTAAACAAATTTAAACAGAAAGAATGAGCAAAGTCCTGGAAGCGTACGATTGTACTTGTTTAGATTAGATTCAACTTTATTGTCATTATGCAGAGTACAAGTACAGAGCTAATGAAATGCAGTTAGCATCTAGCCAGAAGTGCAAGAATATGGTGTTTTATATACATAAAAGTGCAGAGTAAGTAAAGCTGTACAGACTATACAGCGTAGTTGCTATATACGATATTGATCAGAGTACAGAATATAAATATGAATGCAATGTAGGGATCGTATGTACATTATGAACGGAGCAATGAAGGATTATATATACATTATGAACAGCAGGAACGTGAGAACGGCTGGTAATATATAGTTGAATGAGTGTGCAAAAGTATTGTTGAACGATGTATTATATGCAAAAACAGTAGTGCAATGATATATATATATATATATTTTTTTTGTAGAAATAGTTTACTGTGCTTGTACAACTTTAGACAGTTTATGGTGTAATAGCTTTAACCATGTGCAGTTTCTTAGCGTAATGCGATGAGGAAGTGTGTAGTTTACAGTTCGCTGAGGCGCCATGAGCTCTAGCGTCCGTTAAACACGGCAAAGTCAAAAAAAATCTCACAATTTTAAGTCGAAAGCGTTAGAACAAACATTTGTCTATGCGGTGTTAGGCTATATTGAACTCACGGTCATTACAAGTTTTGTATGTTTATTTTCATTTCAACATATTGATGAACGCTGTTACAGATTTTGTCTTAGTAACATGGGATACAATAGTTTTTGTTAAAAGATATGGGCTGTTTGAGTAACACCGTCGTCTCCGATGCTCGAAGTTTTCACCGCTTACAGGCACGCCACTAACCTAAACCTGTAACTCTATCATAATTATTTTAAAATAACTATAAACTTCATGCGTGACACCTATGTAACTGACTAAAACTAATATGTATGCTAAACAAACATTTGCGGTTGTGGAAAAGTGAATTAATAGATGTCAGAAACTGCGTTCCAGTCGTAGCGCGGTTTCCCGGATCAGACCTTAAGCACGATGAATGACTAAAGAAGGTCAAAATCATCCCGCCTCTCACTTAAATGAATGACTTATCAACAGCGGTTTATTTATTGAAGTACTGTTTAGAGATGCATACGATGAAAATACCGCATCCATGACATCCATGATTTTTAATGTCTAACTTTAGTGTAGTAGATGGGTTTGTATTAAGTGTAACAGTCATAACAGAAGATGGTAAGACTCATTTTAAAAGTCGAGGTAGTGGCTATTATGTGTCTTTGTGACACAGGTAGACCAGAAAAAGCTCTAAAGTGCATCACAATCTCAGTTTAAACACTCTCTTGACAATCGTTTAATCATCTTGTACTCTATTTTGTTCACGTTTTGTCTGTTTGACCAAACTCTGAGAATAGTCTTTATCTAAAAAACAATGATAAAGATACACGGCTGGTGGGCTGGATCAACATAAAAAGTTTTCACAATAGTTTAGAAGAGTGGATTTCACTATTACGTAATTGTTATTCTGATACACATTTCCTGTATAAAAGAGTATAACCTTTTCAGCTGAATGTAGTGCAATCTTATGGATCTTAAACGTAATCACGTTACAACAAGGCAACATAGTCCCTCTAGCAAATCCGTCAACAGTGGGACAAGGCAGAAAAATCTCAGCGCACGGTAGATGATAATGCTTACGACCAGAGGGGAGTACGCATAGGCCTACTCTTTAATGTCAAGCGGCAAATGCTGAAACAATGCGAATACGGTCATCGGCTATATGAACAAGAGCTCTAGATGTAGGGGGGCGATATTGTTATGCTGTAAAATTCCTATGAACAGGCAGTGTATGTTTGACCGCAGTCAGAGAAAACTCTTCATCAGAAAACTGTAAAACAACGTGTCAACAGATCGGTCGACTATCTCTGGTAAAAATAAATAAATAAATAAAATGATACATGTTTACGAGTCACACATTGACAATTTTTGTCTTATGTGACCATTACAGCTAAAATCACTGAATTATGAAATGCAAAAGTGTGTACGGCATTTTTCTATAACCGTTACAAAAGTGAGAACGTCGTAGTTCTCAAATGTGTTTGTATTACAACGGTAGCCCATCTAACAAATCTGGAGAAGTGGAGAAGCAAAGATGTTTAGCACATACACACGTACACTAGAGATGTTGCTTTATTTGAATCGAAGAAGATGGCCGTAGGAACTGATAACATTCTTTAATGTCGTCGTGACGTGTTTTGTCAAAATAATAAAAATGTTCGGGGGAAATGTTTAATAATTTTTCTTAAATGAATAGAATGCGCTCACCCCGCTCTCTTTCCCACGCGAGAGTTAGCATGGACTTACAGGAGTCTTAAAAATAAAAATGTGAATTGTGTCATCGGCTATCCGAACACGATGACTAAATCTAACGGAGTAATAAAAATATCATTTACAAATCAACATTTAACAAAAAATAAAAATACTTTAACAATTGTATTCTGAATTCTATATGAGTTGTAAACGTTAGTTTTCTCACTATACTCTCTTTCTTAGTGATTTGGTCGCTCGAATACACGAAAGGCCATCCAAAATCTTGATACGGCTAAATCTCGAGGTGTAAGAAAATGTAATTTACAAAACATCTGGATTCTTACATGTGAAACACTCTTGACATGATCTGCTGGCCTGCGCTAAAATAGTCATAAACGTTTTAGCACAGCTATTTACACAAATAGTATGAGAACTGTATATTGTTTCACTCGCATAGAAAATTAATTACTGCTTTATCCGGGTCAAAGGAAATGATGATAATAGTTGAAACATCCTTAGCTCGTACATTTCTTTCCTTTTGAAAAATCACAGCTGCTGGTGATTAGTGTTTTTAGTAAACC